>NC_092743.1:100452643-100472643 GCF_047496795.1 Chiloscyllium punctatum | reverse complement strand
CAGAGGGCAATCCCATGCAAAGCTGATGAGTGTAGGAAAGAAAAGAAGCATTTCTGTCATTAGAATCTACTTGGCAAATATTCTGAGGATAGAAAAAAATCCTTACCTTTAGCAGACTCTCTGGAGAACACAGAGGTCACTGACCATGGCTGTACATTGAGTACAATGACACTGGATAGTGTACCAGATACCATAAAGCTCCAGGCCTCAATACAAGGCCAGATAAAGGAGAGGTCAGCGTGATAAGGTAGTGCAGCAGACCTTCTTACCAGGCAAGGCATGGCAGGAGAAGCCCCAGCATATAAAGAAGCAATTAAAGGTTTCAACTCCTATTTCAGTTTTAACCAAAGTTTATCTCGGAGTTAGATAAGTATAATCGGTTCGGACAAGTACTAGGTGAAACAAAAGCAAGGGCAACTAGGGAAAGGCAATAAATGGCTGGCCTAGCCAACAACATCTACACCCCATAAGTGTACAAAGTTAAAAATCACACAACACCAGGTTATAGTCCAACAGGTTTAATTGGAAGCACTAGCTTTCTGAGCATTACTCCTTCATCAGATGGGTTATAATGAAGGAGTAGCACTCTGAAAGCTGGTGCTTCCAATTAAACCTGTTGGACTATAACCTGGTGTTGTGTGATTTTTACCTTAGTACACCCCAGTCTAACACCGGCTCCTCCAAATCATGACCCCATAAGTGAGTTAGAAAACACTGCTACATCATGATAATTGCCAATGTGGAAACTTAAACGTGAGACCATGTTGTAGTGGGGTTACCTCCCACTATCACAAGCAATAGTGTTCAGCAGAGAAAAGCCAAACTTTGCAAAAAAAAACCACTTTTTTTGAGACAGAGAATTATCCTAAGGTCAGTCCATTGATTCCAAATCTGTCCACTTTCTCAATCAGAGGATTGCAGGCATGTAGAGAAAAATTCAGCCACAAGAGGAACAGAGTCCAATCCTTCCATTACGCTTTTGTCCGTATTGTGGCTGGAAAGCTCCAAGCCAGCACCAACCCTGCCCCGTCATGAATGCTGAATGCCATGCATCTTGTGGTTTCCCAAAACAGTAATATAAGATTTTAATCAACAGAAAGGAAAGTTCAAAAGTGA
Organism: Chiloscyllium punctatum; assembly: GCF_047496795.1. Taxonomy (NCBI): domain Eukaryota; kingdom Metazoa; phylum Chordata; class Chondrichthyes; order Orectolobiformes; family Hemiscylliidae; genus Chiloscyllium; species Chiloscyllium punctatum. The sequence continues at coordinate 100,471,527 of NC_092743.1, read as the reverse complement.
CAATCTGCAATTGTGCATGAGCAAGGTACTACCAAGCACCAAAAGACATACTTCTGGAATAAGCTGGTCATTGTCACTTTCAAAGTTCCAAGTTTGACAGCCTACAAAAATGCTAACAAAAGCCTACACAGAACCCCATCAGTTATCTCATAGAATCCCGACAGTGTGTAAAGAAGCCATTTGGCCATCAAATCTATACTGACCCTCTCAGACTCAATCCTCCCACCTATCCCTGTAACACCACATTTATCCTGAATAATAAACCTAACCTACACTTCCATGGACAGTACGGGCAATTTAGCATGGCCTGCACATCTTTGGACTGTGGGAGGAAACCCATGTAGAAATGGGGAGAATGTGCAAACTCCACGCAGACTGTCACCTAAGGCTAGAATTGCTAACCGCTGTGCCACCATGCTGCCCTTGCGGCTATCTGTGGAAGCATCTAAACTGTCTCTTAACAAAGAAAAAGAAAGCTAAACTATAGAAATTCTAGAGGCACAGAAGCCTTGTCAAAACTTAAGGTTGAGCACAAATATGAAATTGAATTGATCAAGGCTAAAAATGTCTTAGAACAATCCAGCTACCTCATAGAGACTACTGACCTAAAAGTCCATCTATTAGCAATTACAAGATCAACCTTGAAAATTGAAAAAAGGGAAGGCTACTGTACATTTCCAGAACTCCTCAACACAATCGCTCTTACACAATTGGCACAATATAGTTGTAGAGGAAAAAAGTATCTCATTCATAATAATATTCATTTCCTGAGATTACTATCAATGATAGCTGAGGAAAACCTGCAGCTGTAAATTAAGAGCGATGCTGTTATGTTGAAAAAGGACACTCGAGAAAGAACAAAAATCTTCCATTAAATTTGCAAAAGACTTTCATGGAGATGCACCTGCAGCACAAGACTGATCTTTTGAAAAAGAGACTTAGAAATATTTGGGGAAATAAATCAACTTGCCATGTAGCCTACAGACTACGGTGTTAAACAGGAACATCTCATAGATCCTGATCCAGAAGTCTATTCCTTCACAGACGATGGTGCACTCCCACTTTCTGATGGTTTTCCAGAAACGTCCATGTTTGCAGAGATGCTTCCATTCCACTCCACCATGTGTTCTCCCTCTGAGACTGTTTACATCTTCTATATCCTCCAAGAGATCCAAGAACTCTGTTAGATCCAGCCAAAGAGACTTGTTAGGAGAGAGGTAGAAGGAAGTTGGTATAAAGGGGTAAATGTTCATGATTAAATGGACTACCATAAGATAACTAGGGGGAGGGGCATGAGGGTGGGGTTATAGTGTAAAGGGTTAATTATATCTTTACTTCAAGCCCGGCTATTGAGCATGTGCAAAGGAGATAACTGATAGTGATACCAGATCACATGGAACCAAAGCCTTGTAAACAGTTACGTTTAATTAATGTTCACTCCAAAGAGTGGAAACAACTGTTATATCTAGTCTCCAATTCATTATAGTTTGAGACAGGATACCCCAAATTGTCCAGCTTTGGGCTGAGGAGGGATGAACTTCTTACCATTGCTTGTTCATCTGCGCACCCCGCCCCCCCTCCCCCCCCACTTGATTGGTCACACAGCAAGGTTAATTAAAAGGGATTCCCTCACTTATAGATAATGTGCTCCCAGACTAAATGAATTTATGTTTTAAAAGGAGCCTATTTATCCAGGCTTTTTAAACAAAAGAATAAGTTTGTTGCTAAACATGAAATAATAACTCAATGTATTTACACAGGGATTAAAAGTAGGAAGTGTTAAAGAAAAATGTTGTTCGATATTATGGTCAAAGCCTGTGTGAATCATTCAAATAAACAATTAAGTAATAATGTCACTTTGAAATAAAATAAAATCAGACTTTCTCTTCTGTTTCTGCTGGCACAGTTTGGCAGAATTTTGATTGGAGAGCATTGAACATTGAGAGGGCATACTTGGCATCTATGGTGATGAGCATACACATGTACAACAGCAAGAATTCTGTGCCAAATATCATGAATATGATGAATCAACAGTACAAAGTTGGCATGATTTGCTTGGAAACGCACAAAAAAGTTGAAATGAACCAAGGGGCTTGGAAGGAAACCTCCCTATCTCTGTAGTGCACATTGCAGCAGCTACAATGCAGCTTCTCACTGTCCTGCAAGCATTACAAAGCAGAAATTATGTGAGGCATGTTCTCTGCCATCACAACAATGGCTGGAGGGTTGTAGGTTATGGGGCTGGAGGTGGTTACAGAGATAGGGACATTCAAGACTAAAAATACTTTGCAGCAACACAAACTATGACAGAAATGCCCAGCTCGAAAGCAAGTTTGTGAGCCAGTTATGAAGTCCCAAATTCATGTAACCACTCTCGCTAGATAAGAATAACACACAGGAAGGAATAAATCATGGCAATATTCTTCCCCACAAGTTCTCAGCAACCTCAAGCACCTCATAGATTCTCAAAGCCTGGGGACTCTCGAATCCCGGGAAGATTTTAATTCGACACTGGATTAGTCACACAGAATGCGACATATTTATTATTGAGTGGGATGTGAGCACAACTTGCAAGACCCAAATTTATTACCCATCTCTAATTTTCCTGGAACTGGGTGGTTGGCTAGGAATTTCAGAGGGCAGTTAATAGTCAATGACACAGCTGTGATTCTGCAATCACATGTAGGTTAGACCAGGAATGGGTTGCGGATGTACCTTTCGAAAGGACATTAGGGAACCAGATGAGATTTTGTTTTGGCAGTCAAAAATAGATAAATAGTCATCATTACACTAGGTTTTAATCCCACATTTTATTGTATTTAATTATCATCTGCTGTGCTGGGGTTCAAATCTTTGTCCCTCGAGCATTAACCTATCCTCCTGGTTACCAGCTCAGTGGCATTATTGCTATGACAGTGCCTTACCTGTTTTGTCTGAGTGTTTGGACTGAAATGTAGAAATGTCCTTCGTGGTTTACTGCAGTCCTGTGACTTCTGGCATGTGACACATGCACACACTGCAGGCATCCATGAAGCCATATGCTTCAATAAAGGTACAGAACACACGAGACTGTGGTCCAGTGAACATTGTCAAAGCAGAACATTGTCAAAGCAGCCACAAATCAGATAGATGGCTAGAAGACGTGCTATTTTTGGATTTCCTATTGGATCAAGAGGCCTATTAAGAAAATGACTGTACCATCAACAACATTGAAGAAGCTTGATACCATCCTGGGCTAAGCAAATTGTTTGATTGGCACCATATCCTAAAATATTCACTCCCTCCCTCAACATGCAGTGGCAGCATTGCAGAGCATCTACGAGATGCACAGCAGAGATTACTTTGAAAATGTCTTCCAAACCCATGAACATTGCAATCTCAAAGGACAAGAGCAGTCACAAGGGAATACTACCACCTGCAAGTCCCTTTCAAGCCATTCACCATCCTGACTCAGAAACATTTCACTAAACCTTCAGTGTAGCTGGGTCAAAATTCTGGAACACATTCCCTCCGTACACTGTGGGTGTACCTACATCAAATGGATAGCAGCGGTTCAAGAAGGTAACTCATCATCTTCTTCTTGAAGGCAATAAATGCTGACACACCCAAGTGACACCTCCATCCCTAAAATTATTTCTGTTTGAAATAAAAAGATCATCTTAAATGGGCCAGAATTTTGCCAATCCTGATGGAATTCAAGTTATCCCAGTTTGGATTGATGTAAATTTTGAATTGCATTTATTGCCAACCACTACTTAAAAAGGAAAGAAGTCAAATAACACAATCATCCAATTGTAACAGTTTATCAGTTTTGTTATCCTACTGGCTAGAGGCCAATCAATTTGTAGCACTGTTGCACAGGTGACCTTTTGCTGAACCTATAAATAATCACTTAGTCATGGTAATAATGATTGACGGTAACCAAATGATTATTTGTGGCAGTTACTGGCCAGAATTGTAAAACTTGCCTAGTCAAAAGTCCCACAAGAGATGGAAGGAAATGTGAAAATGAGAGCCATGTGGCAGTAGTTATAGCCGTTCGAGGGTGAAGAACAACCCAAACTTATCACAAAATTTAAAAGATTTGCTTGGTTTGTGTTTATTTGCTTTCACAGCCAGAGTTGTCCCTTTCTCCCCCTCTGAATTTAAGCTCAACGTAAGTTTTGCTCCTTATATTATGTCTCAAATCATGTTCACCAATCATTGTTCATCTCTGTTGGCAATCAGTCTAGATTTTAAATTCTCAAAACAAAAAAAAACATAGAAGTATGGATGCTGGAAATCTGAAACAAAAACAGAAATTGCTGGAGAAGTGCAACAGGTCTGGCAGCATCTGTGGTGAGAAAGCAGAGTCAACATTTTGGGTCTCATCACCCTTCTTCAGAACTGAACGTTGTTTGAAGTTCTCTTTCTTGTTTTCAAATCCCTCCATTGCTTTACCCCTCTTTATCTCTGCAATATCTCAGAGATACCTATGTTTCTCTAATTCTGTCCTGTCCATAAAGCTGTCTTAAGCAAACATGGAATTGGCAACATGAAGCCAGATTACAGTAGATAGAAAGCTTTGCAACACAGAAGAAAATCTATTTGATTATCAGTCAGTGCAACCACACTCCCAACTGCTCTTGATGCTAGCTCAAATCTTTAGCACTATGTGAATGGCCATTCAACTTATGTTGTGATGGTACAAAAATTACTAGAATGGAAAAAGAAAATAGCTACAATATTGTTTTTTTACCCCTTGAAATTATTATTTATTATTTGTTAAAATTGTTATACATTCTTGGGAAGTAATTCTGTTACTTGTTGAAAGCATAGTAAATATAAATTATCCACAGGGATACAGATTACAATGATCCTTTTTAATACAAGCTTTGACAATTAGAGTATAACTCATAAATATAACACAATGGGTAGAACTTTTGAATGATATGGGCTATGGTGAAAAATAGACAGAATTGCAGAAGTCCAACAAGGTGTTTCTCATGTCAGGAGTCATTTAATTAAGTTCCGAGTGTCAAGGTAAGATTCGTCCTAGTCAGCAGTGTGTTGCCTATTAAGCGAGGTTGTTACTTGTTAACTAACTGTTAACTGCAGATCACTGTTCATTAATATGCAGGTTTCTAATGTACCGCTCATTACAAGCAAACTGGACACCATGAGTTAGACGTCAGACTTATTGACTTCAGCTCAGTTTCTGCTCCAAAGGACCTCCATGTTGGACACCACATCTTGCTGCATGAGGTGTGTTAAGTAAAATGCATTAAAAAATCTCATTAGACTTTGCAGAAAGAAACCCTCCATGAAACTTGATGAAAGTAACATTTAGCCATAAAAAGGTAAGGTTCAGCCCAATATTTTCTGCACCAATTTTCCATGTTGTCTATTATTCTAGATTTCCCTTTAAACCTGAAAGCAGATTTGTAATTAGCTCAATGTTTGATTGAATGTGCATATCTTAATAATTCAATTTGAAAGTAAAAGGTGAGAATAAAATCCAAAATTCACTCTTTGACAGTTCCTTGAAGCAAGGAGGACACTTGCTATGGAGTACAGCTCATGATAGAAACATGTGCATGGAGTCTTAACATGGACCTTCTACGAGGAGTTCACCCAACAGGATGTAAAAGAACTTAGTGGAGAGGAGCTAACCAGTACTGTAAGAGCTTTCTATGAGTTGTATAGTGTTCTGGTCAATGCTTCAATGCCTATTCTTAGTGTTAACAGCGTGTAGCTAAGGTAGTAATGTGTATTTCCTCTTAAAATCAAGCCTGATGTCTCAGAACAGACTGTCGTGTTTCTTAGATGTAATAGAACTGGTTCTAAGGAATATGTATTAAAACTTCACTGTTTACTCAAGAGCAAACTTATATTCTGTGGAATACATCACCTGGTCATCCTTCCCAACTTGTTATCAAGAGCTTGACTATTACCAGTAAGAAGGTTGATTGCAACAAATATATCCCGTAAAATTTGGCAGCGCTAGTAACCAACATTATAAGAATCATAAAATCCTGACAGTGTGGAAACAGACCATTTGGCCCAACAAGTCCACACTGACCCTCAAAGAGTAATCCACCCAGACCCATTCCCCTACATTTTCCCTGACTAATGCACCTAACCTACATATCCCTGAACACCTTGGACAATTTAACATGACAAAATTCACTTTGTCTGCACATCTTTGGACAATGGGGAGTAAACACACACAGACACGGGGAGAATATGCAACTCTACACAGAGGCTGGAATCGAACCCATATCCCTGGCGCTGTGAGGCAGCAGTGCTAACCACTGAGCCACTGTGCCACTCCTAACCACTGAGCCACCATGCCACCAAGAACTGGAGTAGCTACATGAGACTACTTTCCAACTCTTACTGTTTGCTTATTTAGAAAAAAATTCCATTGAATATATGCTGCAAATCTTCCAAAGGTAATAAATCCTAAGATAGTCTTCCTGACATGTAGTTCCTGAAAGTGAAGAGATTCGTCAATTTCACTTAAAGGATAGTGGAAATTTGGAACTCAAAAGTAAGTTCAGGTAATTCTAATAAACTATGAAAGGAATTGATATCGGAACAGAAGAAGACCAACTTACATGTCGAATCAGTTCCACTATTTAATAATCTGTTTCTAACTGAATGGCAAAACAGGTTCAAGGGGCTGATTAGCCTTTCGATTGATCCCATATTCCTAATGAAGCAAGGCCCTATACACCTGAAATAAAGTTTCATTCCCATTGTATTTCAGTTCTTTGAATTGAAGACTATACTCCAATGGAATTGTTGATTACATTTTTGTACTCATTGACTAGCTTTAACTTTCTCGTGCATTTGGACTCCTACATTACTTTCCTGCTCTGCAGCTCCCGGCCACTGTTTATGGAAGACTTTGACTTTTTTTTCCTTCTTGGGCCCACATTGACCGTCTGCAATAGAATTTCCCATTGTTAATTATCAGTTTACACATATCACACAAATGTAGCAATTCCTAACAAAGTATGGACTGTCACTATATGAGTATCTTTCTGTCCTAATCTAACTGATCCAAAATATCTCTGTATGGGTAATTTGGGATTAAAATAAATCAAACAATTGAAAGCAGATCACATGTTTTATCAATTAAGGTATACTGCTATTTGCACTTAAGTGGTATGTTAGAATGTTGTTAAGTATGTCTGATTCATACAGTGATAGTGTCCTGATATCTAGACCAAGAGGCACGGTTTCAGGTATATCTGTGTAAGAGTATCTACAAACAGGTTATTTAGAAAAACAATCTCCCCATAATGAATTATCAGACATTCTAACATTTGCTTTTCTCAAAGTGCCACAGTGAGGAGGATATTTTACTAATGTTTACCAAAAAAAAAGCATCAAGTACTGAGTCCCAACCATTGTGGTCACACTGCTGAATGAGTCATAAATGTGAAATGCTTGTTCTAGGATAAGACTGAAGTGATGCCAGAACATCTTGGAAGGAGCTGAGCTAGTTGTGTTCATGAAGCACTGACACACCAGAGCCATTTGGCTACTAAATACATAGCAGGGAGGAATGAAAGCTGTCCATAAAAATGACCTGCCTTTCCCTGTATTTCGGAAAGGGAAGCAAATCCACCCAACAGCAACACATCTCAGAAAATGTGATACTGAGTGACTTACAGATACACACTCTCAAAACCAGCAGCCTCAGGACCAAACCTCTGCCAGATATTGGATTTGCCAAATTTCAGATTGGGTGCTTTGGGCAGTTCAGGTTAGGTAGAGTGAAGTGTTGCTTGGGATGTAGGGATAGACCAGCACACACAAACAGCAAAACAGGTAACAAGTCTAGCACCTAGTCTCTGACTGAATTGTTCAAGGACTGTTTAATTCAGTATAAAAAATGTCCAGAATTCACATAACACCAGGTTTTAGTGAACCAGATTTGAAAGCGTGTCCCTATACCAATATGTTAGGAGTTGAGGTTTGCTGCTGGCAGCACCCACTCAAAGAAGTACTCCTGTAATTAGAACCATAATTCCAAAGTTGTATGAATATTCTACGTTGAAGGCACCTCTGAAGACCAAAAAACAGTAGCAAATGGGCCAGGCCTCTGTAAGTATATTTGTATCACTACATATATCAAGAATATCAAGATCCAGCAGGGTTAGACTTACATCGCTTGGTAAGAGGATATTACTGGAGGAACCTATTTTGACTCTACACACATAGATATCCTAAGTCCTCTTCAAATAAATACAAAAAGTTGGCTCTCAGCAGATATTTGTGAGCAGAGGATGTGAATTATATGCCTGTAGGCTGTACTCATTGATCTCATGTTGAGATGTGTGATCAGCTTTCTGTAAATGCTCAAAAAAAGAAAGAATTTGCATTTCGGTAGCACTTTCAAGAAGTCTCAGGCCAACCCAAAGCACTTTAAACCAATGAAATATTTTTGAGATGTAGGCTGAAATTTGATGTTGCTTTGAATGGTATGGGCAAAGGCAAGAAACTTGGAAAATTCAGCAAAGATGGAAAAATCCAATTCACAACTTCAAGAAAATAATTTGCTGTTTTCCCCTTGGAGTTCAAATGGCAAGTTCCACATCTCTAACACGAGCTAACTATTTTTGTTTTCAGATATTTGCATCTCACTGTTAGCTAAACTTACCTGATTTCTGTGAGATGTCTCACAGGCTAATCAAGCAATAGCATAACATAGTCACTCTCACAGAATCAAATCCTAGAGGCAATACTAACACCATCATCTTGCTAAAGGGATAGACTTCGAACAGATCTGGCAACTCAAGACTGACCAACCTTGAGGTATTGTGAGCCCTTAGTAGCAGCAGAACTGTACTCAAACACAATGTTTAACTTCATAGTTTGGCATATTTTCCACTCCATCATAATCATCAAGCCAGGAATCAGTCCTAGTTCAATGAAGAGATGCAGGAGAACAGGCATACCTAAAATGCAATATCAACCTGGTGAAGTTAAAACACAGTACTACCTGTGCAACAAGCAGAATTGGAAATAAGTGATAGAGCTAAGTAATTCTCACCCATTGGACCAGATCTAATCTCTACAATCCTGTCACCTATAATCTTGAGTGGTGGTGAACAATTATACAACTCACTGGAGCAGGAGATTCCACAAATATCCCCATCCTCTGTGATGGGGGAGCTCGACATGGCACAGAGGAAGATGCTTATATTGGTTTGAGGTTCATCAGCTCAGGACATCTCTGCAAGAGTCCTAGATCCAACCATCTTCATCAATGATCTTCTCTCCATTATAAGGTCAGAAGTGTGGATGTTCAAAGATGATTGCACAATGTTCAGCACCATTCGCAACTCCTCAGATAGCAGTGCAAGTTGAAATGCAACAAGATCTGGACAATATCTAGGTTAGGGCTGATGAGCCAAGTAACTTTTATGCCACATGAATGCCAGGCAATGACAATATCTACTAAGAGTCAATCTAACTACCACCCCTTGACATTCAGTGGTATTACCAGCACCAAATTCTCCACTGTCAATATTCTGTAGGTTACCATTTACTAGAAACTGAACTGGAATAGCTATACAAGAACTGAAGCTACAAGCACAGGTGAAAGGCTTGGAATCCTGCAATGATTAACTTACTTCCTGACTCCCCAAAACCTATCTACTATCCACAATGCACAATCAAAAGTGCAGCTTCAATAACACTAAGAAGCTTGACACCATTCAGGACAAAGCAGCCCACTTAATTGATTTGATATCTACAAACATCCGTTACCTGTACTACTGACACTCAGTAGCAGCAGTGTGTAGATACATTGAAAACATTCACCAAGTTTCTGTAAACAGCACTTTCCAAGCCCACAGCCACTTCCCATCTGGATGGATGAAGAGTTGTAGTCACATCAGAACACCAACAACTGCAAGCTCCCGTCCAAGTCACTCACTGTTCTGACCTGGAAATATATTGCTGTTCCTTCACTGTCACTGAGTCAAAAACCTGGAATCCCTCTCTAATGGCAGTGTGGGTCAGACTGGACCAAATGCTTCAGTTCATTGAGGCAGTTCACATCACCTTCTCAAGGGCAACTTGAGATGGGTAGCAAATGTTGGTCTCGCCTGCAATGTCAGCATCCACGTATGAATTAAAAACAAAATTTACTAAAAACATGTAACTATCTGATGATTAAAAAAATCAGTTTGGATATTAAACAATAGCAGCACCTCAGGGAAAAATAATTAAGATATATTCCTCACACAATCCTTGCATGTTTGGTTCAAATTCTGCAATTCCTTCTGAATTGCATGTCTGCAGCTTGGTGTATTAAGTCAGGATCTTTTAACAAAATAATCCTGCTGAAGGACTTGTCCATTACTCAAAACATGCCAGTTTAATGCTTGTTTGTTATAATGTTAATGATTTCTTCCCTAAATCTATGCCTAATACATCTACCTAATTCTCATATTCTAGACAGGCTAGTCTGCAGCAAAAGCACATATATCGGCATGAGTCATGTTTCAAAGTTTGCAGGGACACTGCAAGGTATTCAGAGTCTTGCTAGATTTGATGTTCAATACAATTGCTGATATATAAAAGTAAAATATTTTGCTTCACACTGAATAAACACTTAAATATTTATTTCAATTGATTTGTTGCACTGATTCATGATCTGTTGTGGAGTGGTCAGCAGCTTGTTAATCATCATTTCCCTGATTTCTCCCAATGGTCAAGGCTATCATTACAAAGCTATTCTACTGTGTAGAATGCAGTCACCGTACAAAGATTAACTGTTTAAGGAGTGCTATTTGAATTTTTAACATTTGTTTTTCGTTAAAAACAATGATGACTTTTGTTGGCCATCACCGATTGTCTTTGAGGAGATGTGGGTAAGCTTCCTTATTTAACTGTTGCAGTTGTATAGATACATCCCACAATGCTGCTTGGAAGGGAGTTGCAGGATTTGAATGTGTGACAGTGACAGAATGGAGATTTACTCCAAGTCGAATGGTGTGCGACGGACAAGTCCATGCTGGTGATGGTATTCCTGTTCTTGTCCTTCCTTTGTCCTTCTAGGTAGTAGAGGATGTTGTTTGGGAAGGTGCTCCTGAAGAAATCTTGGTGAGTTGATGCAGTGTTTTGTGTGGATGGTACATATGGTGACCATTGTATATCAGTGATAGAGGGAATAAATGTTGGTGGATGGGCTGTCAATTAAGTGGCCTGCTTGGTCTTGACTGCTGGTAAGTTTCTTAGCCATTTGGAGTTGCATTAGGCAAATGGAGAGTGTATGGGATAGTTCTGCATGAGATAAATTTAATACACACTTGATAAATTTGCTACACACACAATTTAGTAATTGCTGAGCAAATATGTGACCCTGTTTTAGGGGTTTATGTTGCTATAATAATCACTTCTTAGTCATGCCACCAGTTATGTTTTGATATAAGCATGCAGTGCAATTTAAGGGAACCATTGGCAAATTGCACTATTGCCTCAAATATGAGAATTCCGTGATACTGATCAGGGAATGGGAGGCAATCTGAAAGCACCATTATCCATTGTTATATGCAGATGGCTGGCCACAATTTACCCAATATGCTAGTCAGCTAAGGCTCTAGACTGCTGGTAGAATATGTAATGTTAAATTTTATGTGTCAACTCATTCATCAAGAAAAAGTGAACTTCTCTATTTTAGGCAGCATTGAGTGTCATAAGACCACAGCCACGTAGCATGCAGCGAGTATCTGAGCTTCATGGATGGTTGAGAGGTAGAATTGATTCTGGAATCAAGTCAAATCATGGAATGTTTGGACTTTTGCCTTGTATTGTGACTATGATGTTCATATGTCTGGTTCACTTAAGCTTTTGGTCAAGTCCAATCCCAGTCTTGGGATTTGTAACTAATAGTTTCACTAAAGACTAAAGGGAAATGTCTAGAATCTTGGAAGAGAAACAGGGAACAATTTTCTATCTGGATAATATACTAGTTCATGACTTAATGAAGAAAGAACTTGATCAAATGGTCAGGGACATGTTAATTGCATCACAGAATGGAAGTGCCTCACTAAATGGAAAATGCCAATACTCCATAACAATGGTTACAATTCTAGGACACATTTTCCAAGAATAAGGCACCAGAGGATCTAAGTACGAGTGGAATCATTGGTGAATTTCTGGCGCAGAAATTTGTAAATGATGTAAAGTGCTTTTAAGCTTGGTAAATTAAGTGGAAAAGTTTATCGCCAACTTAACCAATCATAGTCAATTCATGGCAGAGTTTTTGAAAAAAAAATAGCAATTTTGTATTTGACTTGATTTATTATTGTCAAATGTACTGAAAGACAGTGAAAAGTATTGTTTTGCATGCTGTCCAAAAAAATCATACTTAACTACATCAGGGTAACAAAATGTAGAATATGTTTGCAGCAACAGAGAAGGTACAAAGAAAGATTAACTTCAATATATGATAGGTCAGTTCAAATAGCAGGAAAGAAGCTGTTCTTGAATCTGTTGATATGTGTTTGTCCGACTTTAGTATGTTCTGCCTGATGGAATAGAGTGGAAGAGAGTACAGTCAGGATTATGTTGGCTGTTTTCCTGAGGCAGCGGGAAGTATAGACAAAATCAATGGATAGAAGGCTGGTTTGTGTGTCTGGACTAGGCTGCATTCACAACTCCCTGTAATTTCTCGGGTAGAGTCAGTTGCCATACCAAATAAGATGCTTTCTATGGTGCATCTATAAAAATTGGTAACAGTCATTTTGGACATGTTGAATTTCCTTCACCTCGTGAGGAAGGAAAGGTGTTAATGTGCTGGAGTCATGAACAAACTGCGGTTTTTGAAAGGATTAAAGAAGGGTTACTTTTTGCTGCTACTCGACCCAAAACATTAACTCTAATTTCTCTCCACAGATGCTGCTAGATCTGCTGAGCTTTTCCAGCAATTTCTATTTTTGTCACTTATTACTGTTCTTTTAACACTTTACCATCCAGACTCATTCATTGTAGAGGGCACCAATCTACAGGACTACAAGTAGTCCTTATTCCAGTACAAACTAATGGAGCACAAAATCTCAAGAGCTTTTATGGAGACTAAACAGAGTTACATAAGAATAGTGTCGTAAAAGCTTATGGTGTAGGTAGTAGCATACTGGCATGGATTATAAGATTGGCTGGCTAACAGGAAGCAGAGAGTAGACACAAATTAGTCTTTTTCAAATTGGTAGGATGTATTAAGTGATGTGTCACAGGGATTGTTTCTGAAGCTTCAACTGTTTACAATTTATGTAAAGGTCTTGAATGGAGAGATGGAAGATGTGGTTGCTGAATTTGCTGATGACACAAAGATGAGTAGGAGCACAAGTTGTGAAGACGACGAAATGAGGCTGTAAAAAGATAGAGATGGATTAAGTGAGTGGGCAAAGATGTGGCAAACTGAGTATAATGTGGGAAAATATAAAATTGTCCATTCTGATAGGAAGAGTGAAAAAAGAAGCATATTACTAAAGTGGTGAGAGATTTCAGAGCTTTAACATGCAGAAGGATCAGAATGCTCGAGAATCACTAGTTTGCAAGTGCAGCAAATAATTAGGAAAGTTAATAGAATGCTTATTGTATAGTGATCTGGGTAGAAAAGTAGGGAAGTTATGCTTCAGTTATTCAGAACATTGGTGAGACCACACCTGGATCACTATGTACAATATTGGTCTCCTTATTTGCGGAAAGATGTAAATGTGTTTGAGACAGTTCGGAGAATGTTCACCAGACTAATATCTGTTATTGGTGAGTTGTATTGTGAGGAAAGATTGAGCAGATTAGGTTTGTATCTGCAGGAGATTAGAAGAATAAGAGAAGACTTAATGGAAATGTATAAGATCCTGAGTGATTTTGACTGGTTGGATGTGGAAAGGATAGTTCCTCTTGTGTGAGAATCTAGAAAAAGGCATCACAGTTTAAAAATAAGCAATGGTCCATTTAAAATAGGTGAGGACAAATACTTTCCCACAGAGTTTCTTTGCAACTCTCTTGAAATGACAATGAGAGTAGGTCTTCAACTAATTTTAAGGAAGAGGTAAATAGATGCTTATTACTGAAGTGGGTGAAAAGCTATCAGGACAATGCAGAGATCTGACTTGTGATCAACAGATCAGCCACGAGTCTATTAAGTGGCAAAGTTATCTTGAGTGGCCAAATGACCTACTGATGCTCCTATATCAGATATTAGCAGTTTCATGGGGGTGAAGCAGGATTGCAGACTACCTCATGGGACTGAGTTTCCAGATTGTGAGAGTACCAATCTGTGGTAAGATTATTTGGATTGAACATACTCAGAAAGATTCGTCTATGCTTTGGCTAATGAGATACGACTATAGAATTATCAAGCAACAAGTAAAGGCATTTATACTCTTGAGGGCAGCAGTGGATCAAGAAGAAAAAAGAGGATCTTTATTCTTGTGGAAGAGGTAGAATCTTATGCAAGCTGTAACTAAACTTTAACAGGAACTGAGAGATAACTCGGACAACTTTGTGCTGCTCAAAAATCTGACAATGAGTAGAGAAAGGGCACAGATAACTCTGCAAGAATGGTTGAAATGTGTTCCAGCTCACTAAGTGCTGAAGGCATACCACAAGCAAAAACGAGATTTCAAAGTAGTAGTGGTATCAATTGGTTACAGAATGTTTCTTGCCAAAGTTGATGTGAGAAAAAATCTCCAGAAACCCCACAGAGGACATTTAGGTCACACAAGCATAGAACAAGAGCACAGCCATCAGTGTGCTGGCCATGCAAAAGCATCAGTTAGCTGAAGCCTAATGGGACTTCAACTGGCTTTATCATTGGAGAATATGGCAAGTGGAGCATAAAAGTTGTGGGGTATTCCAATGGAGGTGGACCCCACACCAGGCCAACTGAGCTTGGGGAACACTATATGAGTGAAGGCAATTCAGGACATATCACTCAGTCAACAAGAACGGATTACACTTCTTGGAAGATGATCCTTGAGGGTGATCAAAGGTGCCCCAGCCCTCACGTCTGTCTTGGAGTTTAGATCTTCCCTTGAGGTCGTGAATTATTGTTAGTGTAAGTTCGTACGCAATGTGGCCTCCATCCTGGCACCTTTGCATCAACTCTTAAATAGGTATCAGACTTGGAAATGGTTGCATAGCCAAGCCATAGGTTATAAGAAAGTGAAGAAAAGCTATCATCCACAAAGATGTTGGCACACTATGACCCCAAGCAAGATCTGTTGTTGACATGCGATGCCTCCCTTTCCAGCATCGGGGTAGTATTAACTCACAGGCAGCCCAGTAGCATATGCTTCCAGGATGTTGGCTAATGCAGAGCTCAAAACACCCAGATAGCGAAGGAAGGTTTGGCAATTATATTTGGAATCAGGAAGTTCTATCAATTCCTTTACAGACATTAACTTGTAATAATAACAGACCACAAACCTCTGCTGGGTCTACTTAAGGAGGACAAGGCAATATTGCCCATAGCTTCAGGCCAAATTCAGCTGTGGGCTCTAATACTAAGTGTGTATAATTTCAAGATGGAACATCATCTTGAAGCAGGTAGCAAATGCAAATGCATTGAGCTGCCTCCTGTTGGTAGTGTTATCGACCTGGAAGAGTCCATAATGGTTTTAAATTTTCTGGACATTTCCAATCACAGCTAACAATATCAGACTGTGACTGCAGAAAGATCTGGTCCTTGCAAAACTGAGACAGCAGGTAGCGATAGGTGAAACCAATGAGCTGTCACACCCAGAATTAAAACCTTTGAGGACCCAGAGAGACCAGCTAATGGTAGAGAGTGGCCACCAGCTACTGAGTCATCCAGGGGTTTCCAAAAAGAACATGTTGGTGAGACGTTATGTCTGGTGGCTAGGATTGGATGCAGACGTAGCCAAGTTGGTGGGACAGTGGCCAGAATGCCAACAAGGACAAAAAGTAATGCCAGCAACTCCCCCACATTCGTGGGACTGGCTGGGTAAACCCTGGACTCAGTTACATGTTGACTATGCTGCTCCTTTCATGGCCTCAATGATTTAAATCACTGTGGACACACACTCAAAGTGGCTGGACGTGCATAGAGTTCATTTGTCAAACATGGAGACCATAATAGAAAAACTGCACGCAACGTTTGCATTACACAGACTAGCAGAAATGTAGGTCACAGGTAATGGGCCATCATTTACCAGCAGGGAATTTGAGTATTTCCTAAACTTGAATGGTATTTGACATATAAGGACAACTCATACCATCCATCTTCAATAGTCTAGTAGAAAGACCATTCCAAACTTTGAAGTTCACTCTACCGGTTACCAAACTGTCCTGGTTCCCATTTGATTTTAGGAACACTCCTCATGCAACTGCAGAGCTGCTCCAGTAGACTTACTAATGTGGAGAAGGCTCCACACCAAGTTGAATCTGATCTTCCCTGACATGGGAGGAGGGTGAAACAGCATCAGGAGCGCCAATGTCGAATACAAGATTCTACTAAGTGAGAGAGACAGTTCACTTCAAGGGACGAAGTTTGGTGTAGGAACCATGGGAATAGCCCTAGATGTGTAGGAGGGATGGTCATCACAGTGTCCAGTCTAGTGACATATAGAGTTTGGGTATGTGCAATGGTCCTGAACAAACACATGGACCATATGAAAGCTGCAAACTTGCGAACGGTATAGGAACAAAACATGCTTCATTCTTCCACAGCCTTTCGGACTGTTCTGAAAGCCATTGTTTTTCTCTTTCTGTCAATTCTGAAGATACCTTGGAATCTGGGATGGACATAGCAGATATCGTTGTTTCAACACCTTTGCTGACTGATGAACAGAATGAATTTCTTCCAAGCTGCTTTGGGCACAGGAGGTCAGTTGCTGCCCACATCAAAGGCAGAGTTGGAGAAGAAACCTGACCTGGTGCTGAAATGCCCCAGGAGGAGCAATAAAACAAAAACCAATCTATGTCCTCAGACTCAGAGGAGGAGGTCAGCCAGGTGGACCTCATGGAATATGAGTTTCCTGATTGTGGCTGTTAATCTGGTCCATTCAGAGAGCCCTGGCTGACAGATATAAACAGGAGTGTCAGACATCCTGTTCACTCCAAGAATCTCCATGTGTAAATAAAAGGTGACTTGGCAATGGGATACAGGCCTCTGTGGAGTTATTTCACAGTTGAAGATGTTTCAGCTATGAACACAGAGCAGAGCTATCCTAGGACTATGATCATTGGTCATTGATAATCACAACCACTTTGTTTTAATGTTATTCTTTAAAAGACTTTCCCAAGATTTGTGCGATTTCAAAGCAAATTCACTTATAGAGTCATAGTTCATAGAACATCTCACCATTCTGTTTCCCAGGAACTTAAGGACCTTATCCACAAAGAGGTCATTGATTCTCCCTGTCTGCCATATCCATAGCAAATGTCATAAACCATGTCGGGGGCATACTGATTGTCAGGTGAACAATGACCTTTCAAATATGTCACCAGCACCATAGAATTATCAAGATGCACAGCATGAAAAAAGACCCTTTGGTCTAACTTATCCATGCTGACCAGATATCCCAATCTAATCTAGTCCCATTTGCCCATATCCCTCTAAGCCCTTCCTATTCATATACCCATCCAGATGCCTTCTAAATGTTGTAATTGTACTAGCCTTCACCACGTCCTCTGGCAGCTCATTCTACATATGCACCACCCTCTGCATGATCAGCTTACTCCTTAGGTCTCTTTTATACCTTTCCCCTCTCACCCTAAAACTATGCCATCTAGTTTTGGACTCCCCCACCCCAGGGAAAAGACTTTGACTATTTATCCTATCCATGCCCCTTATGATTTTAAAAACCTTTATGAGGTGACCACTCAGCTTTTGACGCTCCAGGGAAAACAGCCCTCACCTATTCAGCTTCTCCCTATAGCTCAAATCCTCTAACTCTGAAAACATCCTTGAAAATCTTTTCTGAACCCTTTCAAGTTTCACAACATCCTTCAGTTAGGAAGGAAGCCAGAATCGCATGCAGAATTCCAAAAGTGGCCGAACCAACATCCTGTACAGCCGCAACATGACCCCCAAACTGCTATATTCTGGATTAGTGGTGCTGGAAGAGCACAGCAGTTCAGGCAGCATGCAAGGAGCAGTAAAATCAACGTCGATTTTATTGCTCCTCAGATGTTGCCTGAACTGCTGTGCTCTTCCAGCACCACTAATCCAGAATCTGGTTTCCAGCATCTGCAGTCATTGTTTTTACCCCCAACTCCTATACTCAATGCTCTGACCAATAAAGGGAAGTATACCAAACACCTTCTTCACTATCTTATCTACCTGTGACTCCACTTTCAAGGCGCTGTGAACCTGCACTTCAACGTCTCGCTGATCAGCAACGCTCCCTAGGACCTTACCATTAAGTGTACAAGTCCTGCTAAAATTTGCTTTCCCAAAATGCAGCACCTCACATTTATCTAAATTAAACTCCACCTGCCACTCCTCAGCCCATTGGCCCATCTGATCAACATCCCATTGTAATCTGAGGTAAAACTTCTTCGCTGTCCATGACAACAATTTTGGTGTCATCTGCAAACTAATTAGCAATAAACCTCCTTTGTTCATATCAAAATCATTTATATAAATGACAAAAAAGTAGTGACAAATCACTTGAGGTGTATTTCTTTTCTCCATTTATTCAAAATGCATCATTAATATTTTTTCATGTTGAGCTGTATCTGCCACCTGCCTGTGCCATTATTGTGTACATAAATTTTTTGGCAATCTTTAAGTCACAACATAAAATCATGTAAAAGAGAAGAAGGCCATTTAACCCATCGTTGCTGTGCTGGATTTTGAAAAAAACTTTCCAATCAATCCCATTGCCTTGATTTTTCCCAGTGGCACT